>NW_027263743.1:0-1703 GCF_044049455.1 Aspergillus lucknowensis | reverse complement strand
ATATACTTTAATAATATAATTATCTATTTAGAAAACCTTGAGAAGCATAAAAGATATATTCAAGAAGTTATAATAATAATACTAGAAGCTGGACTTATACTAAGCATTAGAAAGTACAAATTTAATATTATAGAAATTAAATATCTAGGTATAAAACTTATACTAGAAGAATAGTAAATACTACAAGAAAAAGTTAATATAATACTAAATTAGCTAATGCTAACCAACTAGACTTGTTCAACCCAACCCGTGAAACCCGCCCCAACCCGCCAAGAAATGGGTTGGGTTGCTGATTTTAATAATCCAATAGGTTTTGGGTTATGCATGGGTAACCTATTGGATTATGGATAACCTAATGGGTTGCCAAGCTATGCTAAGAAATAAATTGCTATATTATATTTACATATATATATTAAATATAAATAAATCACTGTATTAAATATAGTAATTTATTTTAATATATAGATTACTACCTAATTAGGCAGTAATCTACATACATGGGTTTTATGGGTTTTATGGGTTTGGTTAGTAGGTTTTTTAGTAACCCATGGGTGGGTTTCCAAACCCCATAACCCAACCCAAAACCCACCAGTTCATCTTCAAAGGCCATGGGTCAACCCAAAACCCGCGGGTTAACAAGTCTATAACCAACAAGAAAGGAATATAAGGATTCCTAGGGATATTAGGATATGTATAGGAATATCTTTACTAGTATATATAAAATTCATGACCTATAATAGAGTTATTCAAGGATAATATGCTATTTATCTAGGGATAAAAAGAATAAGAATTAATAGATTTAGTCAAGAAAATAGTTAAGAAAGTATTAATCTTATAACTATATAATCTAGAATAATAGAACTATATAAAAATAGATATATTAAAAAGAGAATTAGAAATAGTTCTTAAATAAAAAAATAGTAATAAAAAACTATAATCTATCTTATTTTATTTAAGAAAAATAATCTAAGCTAAATAAAATTATAATATATATAATTAAGAGATGCTTATAATTATTAAAGGATTTAAATATTAAAGATATTATTTATAAGAAATAAAATATAAAATAATTATTTAGATAGACTATAAG
This sequence comes from Aspergillus lucknowensis, assembly GCF_044049455.1. Taxonomy (NCBI): domain Eukaryota; kingdom Fungi; phylum Ascomycota; class Eurotiomycetes; order Eurotiales; family Aspergillaceae; genus Aspergillus; species Aspergillus lucknowensis. Next base: position 613 of record NW_027263743.1, on the reverse strand, counting down.
AATTTAATATTTTTTATAATAATAAAAGAACTTAAAAGATAATAAGTATAATAGGCTTAAAAGCTTTTATAATATTAATTTAAGATTAAATATATTAATAGCAAAAAAAATATTATAATAAATATATTAAGTAGAAACCTTAACTATAATTTTAATATTAAGAACTTAAAAATAAATATACTAAAGATTAATAAAGATAGATTATAATTTAATTAAAAAATATAACTAGTAGTAGTAGTTATAATTAATAATTATAAGTTTTTTATATAACTTAAGAAAAAGTAAAAAAAAAATAGAATAATTTAGACCTGGAGATTTAATATAAATAATATTAAAAAAAATAATAAAATATTATTATAAAATAAAGTAATTATAGTACCTAATAAAATAATTAGAGAAGTAATTTAAAAATACTATAACCTACTATCTAAAAAATATTAAGAAATTAAAAAAATAATAGAAAAAATTTAATAAGTATATTACTTTTTATAAATATATAAAAGAGTATAGGACTATATTATATAGTATAATAAATATAAATAAAATAAATAATTATAATATTAATTATATAAAAAAATATAAATATTAAAAATCTTAATAAAATTATAAAAAA
>NW_027263742.1:0-1711 GCF_044049455.1 Aspergillus lucknowensis | reverse complement strand
CCTATTAAAAAAAGTATTAAATTAAACTATAAATAGATTTTATTATTAAATAACCAAGAATCTAGAGTATTAAAAAAATATATTAACAACTAGCTTAAAAAAGAAATATCTAGCTTTTATACTTATTAATAAAATATAGGGTTTTATTTATACTAAAAAAAAATAAGAGTAATTAACTATATATTAATTTTTAATTACTTAATAATATAATTATTAAAGACTAATACTTACTATCTTTAATTTAAAAAATTTAGAATAAAATTTAAGGAATAACATGGTTTACTAAATTTAATATTACTAATATCTACTACTATATTAAGATTATAAAAAAAGAAAAATAAAAAATAATATTTTAAATAAAATTTAGCTTCTACAAGTATTTAGTAATATTATTTAAGCTAATTAATATACTACTAATATTCTAGAAATTTATTAATAAAATATTAAAACTAGAAAATAATAGAAATAAAAAAAAAGATAATAAAAATAAGAAAAAAGAAAAAAAGAAAGAAAACTTATTCTAACTAATAAATAAATTTATACTTATATATTTTAATAATATACTAGTTTTTTTAAAAAATAAGAAATAGTATATAAAGCATGTTAGACAAGTTTTTAGGAAAATAAGAAAAGCTAAATTATAATATAAACTTAAAAAATATAAATTTTATATCTAGAAAACTAAGTTTCTAGGCTACTAAATTATTATAAATAGGTTAAAACCTAAAACCTTTAAAATAATAGTTATTAGGGAATAGCCTATACTAAAAAACTTAAAAAAATTATAATAATTTCTAGGACTCTTAAACTACTATTAAAAATATATTAATTAATATATATTTTATATAGCATCTTTATTTAAACTACTTTAAAAGAAATAAGTATATAAATAGATAAAAAATAATAGGAAATTTTTAATACTATAAAAAAATCTATTATAATAATACTAATTATACTATAATATAATCTAGAACTATCTATAATACTAGAAACTAATATATTAGATTATACTATTAAAGCAAGAATAACCTAGTTAGAACTAAATAATAAACCAAGACTAGTAAGATTCTAGTTAAGAAAGCTAATAAGACTAGAAATAAATTATAATATTTATAATAAAAAACTACTAGCTATTATAATAATATTTAAATATTAAAAAGTCTACTTGCAAGAAGTAAGATATATTATTACTATAAAGTCTAACTATAAAAACCTTACCTACTTTATAATAATTAAAAAGTTAATAAAAAATAAATAAGATAAATAAAATTACTTTTATAATATAATTATAAGATTAAATACTATAAAAGTATGGAGAATAGCTAAGCTAATACTTTTAGTAAATAACTAGATTATAAAAACAAGACTAGGAAATCTTGACTAGTAATTCTAAAAAAAAATAAAAATAAGATACTTAGAAATAATCCTATAATCCTAGTAGCTATTATATAATTATTAGAAACTATAATTAATATAATTAAAAAAGCTATAAAAAAGGATAAGTTAATATAACAAGTCCTTATATCTATACTAGAAGTATTAGAAAAAAATAAGATTTTTTAAATTAAAGAACTTATTTATATTTTACTAATATTTATACTATAAATTATTAAAAAATATTATAATATACTAGTATACAGGTATTTTAATATAAACTAGATATATAAATATATTAAATATAACTACTACTTCTAGAATATAAAAAAAAGGA
>NW_027263741.1:0-1716 GCF_044049455.1 Aspergillus lucknowensis | reverse complement strand
AAAAAAAAAAAAAGGAAAGGAAAGGGAAAGGAAGATGAAAAGCGAAACATATGATCCTCCGTATTCGGCCTTCCCAGAGCCGAGAAAACGGTTCTTCCTTGCTATCGTAACGGCCGCCGGACTGTTTGGCCCTCTTTGCGGCGCTGTATACCTCCCCTCCCTGACTCTGTATCAAGATGTCTTCCACACAACAGGGACGGTCGTAAATGCCACAGTCTCGGTATACATGGTCGTCTTTGCCGTCGCTGTAAGTCTGCCTTCGACACGAAAGCAGCGTTTGTATGTACTGACTCTCCTGTCCCAGCCTCTCATCGGAGCAACGGCCGCAGACTTCGGCGGCCGCAAAACAGTCTACATCGTCACGCTGGCCAGCTTCCTCGTCGCAAATATCCTCCTCGCCTCCGTCCCCGCAAATATCGGCGCTCTCTTCGTGCTCCGAATCTTCCAGGCCTTCGGCGCGTGTATCGTCACCTCCGTCGGGGCCGGCACGATCGCAGATATCTTCGAACCCGCTCGGCGTGCGTCCGCGCTGGCGATATTTCTTCTCGGACCGCAACTGGGCCCTATCCTTGGGCCTCTGATTGGGGGGCAGTTTGCGACGGAGTCGCGATGGCGATGGGCGTTTGGGTTTTTGGGTGAGTCGCAGCCCTGATTCCTTATTAAATGAAGATGCTGACATTGCGCAACAGCCCTGGCGTGTGCGCCGGTGTACCTGCTTATTCTCTTCGGTCTCCCGGAGACACTGCGCTGCCTCGTCGGTAACGGAGAGGTCTTTGCGAGTCAAAAGTGGATTGTGATGCCTCGTTTCCGGCAGAGGGCGCTGGTCGAGGAGGGCAAGTATCCGAAGCCGCCGAAGCCGACCCTGAAGAACTATATCAAGCTTCTCACGTCTCCGTCCCAGCTGATCGTTTTCGTCAACGGAGCGTTGTCGTTCGCCGGACTGTACCTGATGTACGTGACTTTTCCGAGTGTATGGGAGGAGAGATTCGGATTCTCGACGCAGGAGGTTGGATACGCCTATTTGAGTCCTGGTAGGCTAGGCCCAGCCCTCACTCTCCCTCTCTAGCTCTTTAGTGCTAACTATGTACGAATGACAGGCGTGGCTCTCTTCCTGTCCTCCATCGCAACAGGTCGATTCTCCGACTCCCAGCGTGCCAAAAGAGTCGCCCAAAACCCAGACCGGAAAATCCAGCCTGAAAGTCGTCTCCCCATTCAAATCGTGGGCTTCGTCATCTCTGCCGCGGGGAAGACCATGTACGGCTGGTTTACGCGGTACCATCTGCACCCGAGTGCTGGGCTCGCGGCTTCTGCCCTAGGTATGCTGACCCTAATCCCTGATAAACCGTAGGACCTGATAACACTTTACTAACCCATCCAGCGGCAATCGGGACAGCAATCGTCTTCGTGACGAGCACGTCTTTCCAGACGGAATGTGCCCCGGCTCAGGCAGCGACGATTGTCGCTCTAGCAGGATTAGTGCGGAATATCGCAGCTGCTATCGCGGCGGCTATTGTTGACAGTCTGGTCGAGAGGATGGGGTATGGCTGGTGCTTTACGGGCGTTGCCATTCTGGATGTTGTTTGTGTTTTGGGGATTTTGCTTATTATCTGGAGGGGCAGAAGCCATGGTCAGGAGGTGGAGGTGAATGCGTGATGTCAATAGAGTAGTATGATGTAGTCTTCCGTAAATTGAAGGAAGTATCTTCACCTTTGCCCC
>NW_027263740.1:0-1725 GCF_044049455.1 Aspergillus lucknowensis | reverse complement strand
TATAATTTTTGGTCTATAAGAAATACTATTTTCTAGATATTATCTTTATATATTAAAAGATTATAATAACCCTATTATATATTAAAGATAGTTATAATCTTTACTTTTTATAATAAATCTCTCTTCTATTTTATATATAGTATTTTATTTATATCTAGTATTATAGTATTATTAAGTTTTCTATAATTAATTACTATTCTTATTTTTCTATTTTTTTTAGTATAAATATTAGTTATAATAATATCTTCGATTTTAATTTATATATATATCTAGCCTTTAAGAATTTTTTAATAAACTTGTTTTTTATTACTAGTTCTTTTAATAATTTTTAGTATTATTTAACTTGTAATAGTTTAATATTTAATTTTAGTAATATTCTTGTTTTATATTATAGTTTATAGCTAGATAATTAATAATCTAGTTTTATAAATAATTTAATAAACTTGTAATACTTCTTTAGTAGTAACTTTTAAACTTTAGCAAGTTTAGCTTTATAAACTTTTTTTAGCTTAGGATATTTATTTTTTATAAGTTAGACTTTTGTTTTATTATTTCTAGTTATTTTACTTAATACTTTTTATATTCCTTTTATTATTTTTATTTAGGTAGTTTCTTGTTCTAAGATATTTATTACTCTTTAATCCTTATTATTAAAGATTATTCTTAATTCTCTTCTAATATTATAAGCTTATATATTATAATCCTATTTTTTTTATAACTAAATAATATTTTTTAATTATAACTTCTTTTTTTATCTAGTTAATAATTAGTCCTTGTTTTATTAACCAAGATATTTCTATAATTATATTATATAATCTTTTTTTTATTAGTATAACCTTAAATATTAGATCTTTAGTATATATTCCCAAGTTTAGTTAAATAATCCTTATTTTTATTTCTAGCTTATAATATAATATTTTTTTTCTAAATCTAATAATTTTAATAGCTCTTCTAGTTAGTTTAGACTTGATTCCATGTTATTTAGCAAATTTAGGTCTTATAAAATTATCTAATATTTTAAAATTAATTAGGATTCTTGCTTTATATTTATTAATTATAGTAAGTATAACTAATAATATTTAGTTTTTTATTATATAGAGCTAAACCTCTTATTAATATTTTTTATACTATTTTTACTTTTCTTTTATATAGCAAGTCTTATTATATATTACTATTTATTTTTTAGAATAGAAAATATATTTTTTAATCTTATAATTATATATTATTAGATAAAAATAATATAGGTATTTTTTGCTTGTAAAAGTATAGTTATAAATTTTTTTATAGAATATTTATAATCTAGCTTATTTAATATACTTGGCTATTAGAAATACTATTTATTTTCTTATTTTATATAGATATATTTTTTATAAAAGTTATTATAGCAAAATATCTAGTTAATTTTTTAGTATAATATTTCTTTAAAAATTAGATAATAATTATATAGGTAATTTTATATATATCTAATTTAATTATTATAAAAGTATATTTTTTTTAAGTTTAATATTTATTTAAATTCTTCTACTATTTATTTATATACTTCTTTATATTCTAAATATAATAAAAATATCTAGTCTTTATATTATTTATATTCTATAATATAATCTTGCCATATTTTCCTAGATTATTCTTAATATATTATTTATAGTAGTATGCAAGTATAAGATTTATCTTCTAAAAAATTACTAATCTTATAGTTTTTATCTTTTTATAAGATTTTTATTT
>NW_027263739.1:0-1730 GCF_044049455.1 Aspergillus lucknowensis | reverse complement strand
AAAATATTTACTAGACTTTAAAGAAAGGTTAGCTTAAATATTATATAATATTAATAAATTATCTATAATAGAACTATATATTTAAAAATATAAAATTTACTATAAAATTTACTAGCAAAAATTTAATAATATAAATAATAAATAATATTACTAAGTAAAAAAAGAACAAGATAATAATAATAAGATCTTTTTTTTAACTAACAAGTTTTATATATAATTAATAATTTAGAATACTAATAAAATAGTGATAACTTAATATAAAACTTATAAAATATAAATAAAAACCCTATAAAAAAATAAAAATTATAAGATTAGTAACTTTTTAAAAAATAAATCTTGTATTTATATATTACTATAAATAATATATTAAAAATAGTCTAGAAAAACATGGCAAGATTATATTATAAAATATAAATAATATAAAGACTAGATATTTTTATTATATCTAGAATATAAAAAAGTATATAAATAAATAGTAGAAGAATTTAAATAAATATTAAATTTAAGAGAAACATGCTTTTATAATAATTAAATTAGATATATATAAAACTATTTATATAACTATTATCTAACTCTTAAAAAGATATTATACTAAAAAATTAACTAGATATTTTACTATAATAACTTTTATAAAAAATATATTTATATAAAGCAAGAAAATAGATAGTATCTATAATAGCTAAATATATTAGATAAACTAGACTATAAATATCCCATAAAAAAAATTATAACTATATTTTTACTAGTAAAAAATATCTATATTACTTTTATTTAATAACTTATAATTACAAGATTAAAAAATATATTTTCTATCCTAAAAAATAGATAGTAATATATAACAAGATCTACTATATAAAAAAAAAATAAAAATAATATAAAAAATATTAATAAAAGGTTTAGCTTTATATAATAAAAAACTAAATATTATTAATTATACTTGCTATAATTAATAAATATAAAATAAGAATTTTAATAAACTCTAAAGTATTAGATAATTTTATAAAACCTAAATTTACTAAATAATATAAAATTAAATCCAAGCTAACTAGAAAAATCCTTAAAATTATTAGATTTAAAAATAAAATATTATACTATAAGCTAGAAATAAGAATAAGAATTATTTAACTAAACTTGGGAATATATACTAAGAATCTAATATTTAAGATTATACTAATAGAAAAAAGACTATATAATATAATTATAGAAATATCTTGGTTAATAAAATAAGAACTAACTATTAATTAAATAGAAGAAAAAGTTATAATTAAAAATTATTATTTAGTTATAAAAATACAAGACTATAATATACAAGCTTATAATATTAAAGAAGAATTAGGAATAATCTTTAATAATAAGGATTAAAAGATAACAAATATCTTAGAAAAAACTACCCAAATAGAAATAATAAAAAAAATATAAGAAGTATTAAGTAAAATAACTAGAAATAATAAAATAAGAGTTTAATTTATAAAAAATAGATATCCTAAACTAATAAAAGTTTATAAAGCTAAACTTACTAAAATTAAAAAATTATTACTAAAGAAGTATTACAAGTTTATTAAATTATTTATAAAACTAGATTACTAATTATCTAGTTATAAACTATAATATAAGATAAGAATATTATTAAAACTAAATATTAAGCTACTACAAGTTAAATAATACTAAAAATCATTTAAAGAATTAATAATAAAAAACAAGTTTATTAAAAAAATTTTAAAAGCTAGATA
>NW_027263738.1:0-1751 GCF_044049455.1 Aspergillus lucknowensis | reverse complement strand
CACCAGGTAAGACAAGTCAATCCGAATCCTTCTGAAGTCCCGTGTGAGAGCCCGGGGTTAGGAGCGCACGAGAGGTCGTCGCTTCGATAACAAATTGATCACCAGTCAGTACGAGTTGTATCTCGGATTGACTTAAAGCCACCATCACGATGTCTCAACGCCAGCACCGAGCCGCCGCACCCCCTGAGGGTGAGACCCTGCAAGAGACTGTTGCCAGGATGCAGGCGCAACTCAACGAACAGACTGGAGTTATCAACCAAGTTACCAGTGACCTGAACCAGCGGAGCAATGCGCCCAAAGACGATGAAACTTCCAAGAAGCATCAAGAGATGCTGGAGCAGCTCCAGGACCATATCCTCACGCTTGAAACCAAACTCAGGGCCAAGGCCTTGAAGGTCAAGGCGCCTGAACCATTCGACGGCACTCGGACCGAGCTACGCTTCTTCCTCACACAGATGCAGACCTTTATCAACATTAACCGGGACAAGTTGGTCAGCGAGGCCGACAAGGTCATGTTTGCATCCACCTACCTCAAAGGAAAGGCGTACAAGTGGTTCGAGCCTTTCGTGAGAGAATGGCAGGAAGCCGGAGAAGACGGAGATGAACTGGCCAGTGATACCAGGCAGCTGTTCACGAGCTACAACCACTTCAAGGAGCAGCTCACTCGTGTCTTCGGAGACATCGATGAAACCCGCAACGCTGAAAGGCAGATCGGGAAGATACGCCAATCCGGAAGGGACATAGGCATACTCATCTCGGAGTTCCAACAAATCACGTCGTACCTAACGTGGGAAGACGATGCTTTTATGTACCACTTCGAGAGAGCTCTGGACTACGACATCCAGGAGAAAATGGCATTTTTACCTAGGCCTGACACCCTGGTAGGGATGTACGACCTAGCGTCTAGGATAGGGAACCAGCTCAGAGAGCTGAGGGAACGACGGGGCCAACGGAACCACGGGGGATACCATTCTGGAAGAAATCGGGGTGGACGCAACGGCTATCGTGCCAACGACAACCGACGATTTCAGACCAGACCCCAAGGAAACAGCGATCCGTACGGACCTCGACCTATGGACTTGGACGCAACGATCTCCAAGGCGGAACGAGATCGTCGCCAGAAGGAAAATCTGTGCTTTTCCTGTGGCGAATCCGGTCATAGGGCAGCAGACTGCAAGAAGCAAAAACAGCGTGGCCAGAAACCCCGAAGGGGAGCTGGACGACATCAACTAAGGGCCACGCAGGAAGTCGCGACGCTGAACGCGACTAGGGAGTGGGACGATGATGCCAGCGAGGCACCCACTGTGACCAATGATTCCCCGGAAGAGGCCGAAGGAGCCTTAGCTCAGGATGAGCGCGCTGCGACTATTGATGACACCCGGGATGCCGCCAGAAGAAGGCGAAGCGCACCTCTAGCGGCTTGGAATGAACTTGGGCGAAACGCTGGAAGACAGGATCCAAACCTTGCGCCAAAACCGCCAGGGGCAATGGCCATGCCACTTGGAAACACGGGGATGGATATCGAAAGGTGTGTCGAGCGAATCGCCAATATCGCTAGCAAGGTATGCGAGGAAGAGAAATTGCTCAAGGCGATCGGAGAAATACATACAAACATCGAAAAGTCAATCGAGCGGCTGGATGGAATCCTCCAAGACGAATCGCCGCACCAGCCAAAACATCAGCTTAGCGCCACGATTTCGCGAACCAATAAAGAAGAAGCTGAGAGGATGGGTGGGTCCTACCACGATGAA
>NW_027263737.1:0-1791 GCF_044049455.1 Aspergillus lucknowensis | reverse complement strand
TAACTAGATATTTTGCTATAATAACTTTTATAGAAGATATATTTATATAAAATAGGAATATAAATAATATTAATAAAAACCAAGTATATTAGACAAGCTAGATTATAATTATTTTATGAATAAATTATAATTATATTTTTATAAGTAAAACATATCTATATTATTATAATCTAGTAATATATAACTATAAAACTAAAAAATATATTTTTGGTCCTAAAAAATAATTAATAATATATAATAAGAACTATTACATAAAAGAAAAGTAGAAATAATATAAAAAATACTAACTAGAGGTTTACCTTTATATAATAAAAAACCAAGTATTACTAGTTATATTTGCTATAATTAATAAATATTAAGCAAGGATCTTGATAAACTCTAGAATACTAGATAAGTTTATTAGACCTAAATTTGCTAAATAATATAAAATCAAGTCTAAATTAATAAAAGAAATCCTTAAAATTATTAAATTTCAAGGAAAAATACTATACTATAAACCTAAAATAAAAACAAGGATTATTTAAATAAACTTAAGAATATATGCTAAGAATCAAATATTTAAGATTATACTAATAGAAGAAAAACTATAAAATATAATTATAGGAATATTATAGTTAATAAAACAAGAATTAAGTATTAACTAGATAAAAGGAGAAATTATAATTAAAAAATACTATTTAATTATAGAAAAACAAGAATACAATTAGACTTGTTCAACCCAACCCGTGAAACCCGCCAAGAAATGGGTTGGGTTGCTGATTTTAATAATCCAATGGGTTTTGGGTTAGGCATGGGTAGCCTATTGGATTATGGATAATCTAATGGGTTGCCAAGCCATGCCAAGAAATAAATTACTATATTACATTAACATATATATATTAAATATAAATAAATTACGATATTTAATATAGTAATTTATTTTAACATATAGATTACTACCTAATTAGGTAGTAATATGCATACATGGATTTTTTGGACTTTTTAGGTTGGGTTAGTGGGTTTTTTAGTAACCCGTGGGCGGGTTTCCAATCCCATAACCTAACCCAAAACCCACCGGTTCATCTTCAAAGGCCATGGGTCAACCCAAAACCCGCGGGTTAACAAGTCTAATTATAATATACAAGCTTATAATATTAAAAAAGAATTAGGGATAATCTTTAATAATAAGAATTAAAAAAAATAAATATCTTGGAAAAAGAAACTACTTAAATAGAAATAATAATTAAAATATAAGAAATATTAAAAAAAAATAACCAGAAATAATAGAATAAAAGTCTAACTTATAACAAGTATATATTTTAAGTTAAAAAAAATTTATAAAACTAAACTTGCTTAAATTAAGAAATTCTTACTAAAGAAGTATTACAAGTTTATTAAATTATTTATAAAACTAGATTACTAATTATTTAGCTATAAACTATAATATAAAACAAAAATATTATTAAAACTAAATATTAAGTTACTACAAGTTAAATAATACTAGAAATTACTTAAAGAATAAGTAATAAGAAATAAATTTATTAAAAAGTTTTTAGAAGCTAGATATATAAGTTAAAGTCCAAGATATTATTATAACTAATATTTATACTAAAAAAGAAAAGGAAAATAAGAATAACAATTAATTATAAAAAATTTAATAATACTATAATACTAGATATAAATAAAGTACTATATATAGGATAGAAGAAAGATTTATTATAAAAAATAAAGATTATAACTATCTTTAATATATAATAGAATTATTATAATTTCTTGATATATAAAGATAATATCTAGAAAGTAGTAATTCTT
>NW_027263736.1:0-1795 GCF_044049455.1 Aspergillus lucknowensis | reverse complement strand
TATAAAAAATAAAGATTATAACTATCTTTAATATATAATAGAATTATTATAATTTCTTGATATATAAAGATAATATCTAGAAAGTAGTAATTCTTACTAATCAAGAATTATATAAATAGGATATTATATTTATAAGACTTATAGAACTATCTATAGAATTCTTAAGATTTATAACTTATATATTATAATAATAGTTTAACAGGATTATTACTATTTATTTTAATAATATAATTATCTATTTAGAAAATTTTAAGAAGTATAAGAAATATATTTAAGATATTATAATAATAATAATACTAGAAGCCAGACTTATACTAAATATTAAAAGTATCAATTTAATATTATAGAAATTAAATATCTAGATATAAAACTTATATTAGAAAAATAGTAAATATTATAAGAAAAGATTAATATAATATTAAATTAGCTAATACTAACTACTAAGAAAGGAATCCAAGGATTCTTAAAAATATTAGGAAATATACAAGAATATCTCTATTAATATATATAGAATTCGCGATCTATACTAAAGCTACTTAAAAATAATATACTATTTATTTAAGAATAAAAAAAGCAAGAATTGATAGATTTAGTCACGAAAATAGTTAAAAAATATTAGTCTTATAACTACATGTCCTGGAATAATAAAACTATATAAAAATAGATATATTAAAAAGAGAATTAAAAATAGTTCTTAAATAGAAAAATAATAAGAAATTGTAATCTATCTTACTTTATTTAAAAAAATAATCTAAGCTAAACAGAATTATAATATATATATTTAAAAGATACTTATAATTATTAAAAAATTTAAATATTAAGAATACTATTTACAAGAAGTAAAATATAAAATAATTGTTTAAATAGATTATAAAAATTTAATATTTTTTATAATAATAAAAGAACTTAAAGAATAACAAGTATAATAGGCTTAAAAGCTTTTATAATATTTATTTAAGATTAAGTACATTAATAGCAAGAAAAATATTATAATAGATATATTAAATAGAAACCATAACTATATAATTAATATTAAGAATTTAGAAATAAACATGCAAAAAATTAATAAGAATAGGTTATAGTTTAATCAAGAAGTATAATTACTAATAATAATTATAATAAATAATTACAAGTTTTTTATATAACTTAAACAAGAATAAAAAGAAGATAGAATAATCTAAACCCAAAAATTTAATATAAATAATATTAAAAAAAGTAATAGACTATTATTATAAAATAAAGCAATTATAATATCTAAGAAAATAGTCAAGAAAATAATTTAGAGATACTATGACGTGCTGTCTAAAAAATACTAAAAAATTAAGAAAATAATAAAAAAGATTTAATAAGTATACTACTTTATATAAAAAAATATAGGACTATATTATATAGTATAATAAGAATAACTAAATAAGTAATTATAATATTAATTTTATAGCAAGATATAGATACTAGAAATTTTAATAATATTATAAAAAGTATTATAATTAATTTTATTTAAGAATTACTATTATTAAAAAATTCTATTATAGGAATTATTTATATAAATATAATTATAGTTATATATAAATATATAAAATATATAATTATTAGACTTATATAAAAGAATATTATTATAGAAAAGTTAATATATATAATACTATAAGAAGTATTTATTTAGACTAGATTACTAAAATAAATAATTTCTAATTAAAAGAAGTTATTTATATTAAAGTTTTAGAAAATACTTATAAAAGCATGTAAAATAAGATAAGATATATTTATTACTAACTACTAACAAACTAATAGATAAATA
>NW_027263735.1:0-1827 GCF_044049455.1 Aspergillus lucknowensis | reverse complement strand
AATCGACCAGAACAACTTGTGTCCATGCCGAAAAAAGCGATGCTCATGCAAATCGTACCAGCGACACCCAGAGCACGGGACATACCATTGGACAGCTTGCTATGAGGATCACTGCATCACACACTACCAGGCCAAGCTCGGAAACTACTTTCCACACCCAAGGCGAGGGGAACGGGCACCAAAATGGGAAGAACGGTACCTCGCGGCTACCGAGACTCGGGTAGGAAGGCACTTTACCCAACTTGCTAAAGTACAAGGAAGGCAAGCCTACACCTTGATTGACTCAGGAGCTACGGGAAACTACATCAGCCCAAGTTTCGCGGAAAAACTAGGGATTAGGGGTATTCGAAAGGAAATACCGATACCTATAGCAGGACTGAACGGGGAAAACCTGGGAAACGCCTCGTTAACGGTTGAGTCGGGACCTCTGCCCGTTGTGGTAAAGGGGAGGACTTTCGAACTAAGTTTCGACGTCACACCCTTGGGCAAGTACGACATAGTGTTGGGGATCCCATGGCTCGAGGATCTCAACCCGGACATTGACTGGATCAAAAGGGAAATCCAGTGGAGAAATAACAAACAGCCCAAAGAGCAAAAGGGACCAGAAGGGGCTGGTACCCCACGGCACGCTTACACGGCAAAGCGTAAGGCCAAGCAATCCACGGGGGGATTGAAGACCAGTGACCAATCCGCAGGCACTGAGAGTCCAGCAGAACGAATCATCGCAGCAACATCAAGACCATCAGGGAGGACATGGCTGATGAACTTACCCGGTTGGGCTACCGGCAACATCACAAACAGCGAAATCATCACAAATGGCGAAGGAGTGAGGGTTCAGGGGATACTGGCCACGAGTGACCAGATCCATAAGGAACCAACCATCCCGGATGAGTACAGTCGATTCCAGGACGTGTTCCAACAACCTGGCAAACCGGAGTTACCACCTCACGGGCCTCACGATCACACCATACCCATTAAGGAAGGTGTGGAATTGAACTACAAACGGATACTACCGCTGAACGACCGAGAATCCAAAGTGTTGAAGGAATATATCAACGACCAACTTGAGAAAGGAAACATCCGACCTTCACACTCACCGATAGGGCACGGAGTCCTGTTCGTACCGAAAAAAGACGGAAGTGACCGACCATGCATCGACTTCCGACCACTCAACAACGCGACTATCAAGGACCGGTACCCGCTACCCTTGATTCAGGAGATCCAAGACAAAATCCAAGGGGCAGCATGGTTTACCAAGTTCGACATTACCGACGCCTACTACCGCATCAGAATTGCGAAAGGAGAAGAATGGAAAACGGCATTTCGAACAAAATTCGGCTTCTATGAATACCTGGTAATGCCATTCGGGCTAACTAACGCACCGCCAACGTTCCAAAGGTTCATCGACGAAGTGCTGAAGCCCGAAGACGAAGAAGATGAAGAAGAGGAAGAGGACGACGGGGAGGATTCACCTCAACCAATGAATGAATTTGCGCTCGCGTATCTCGACGACATACTGATCTTCTCAAGGGACAGGAAACAACACGTGAAGCACGTCAAACGAGTCCTTAAGAGGATAAGGAAAGCCAAACTACGATGCAAACTCAAGAAGTGTGAATTCCATGTCCAAGAAACTGAGTTCCTGGGCCACTGGATCACTGCAAACGGGCTGAAACCCGAAGCCTCTAAAGTGACGGCTATCAGGGAATGGCCTGCGCCAAAAAACCTGAAAGAACTGCAACAGTTCCTAGGACTCTTGAATTACTATCGAAGGTACATCGACCGATACGCGTTCCACATGGCACCTTTATTCAAGCTACTTCGAAA
>NW_027263734.1:0-1871 GCF_044049455.1 Aspergillus lucknowensis | reverse complement strand
AACAAGTCCCTTCACGAAGACTAGGCAGCTCGACGCTTGCTGGCACCCGGCGTCGCGACGGCTGAATACTTTCGCCGAATCCCGACGCCTTACAGACCATGCTAGAAGGCCTGCATCTCATAGTTCAACTATAGACTTCTAGGGGTTTTTCAGGCCTGACTGAGAGTGCACAAGTAGCAGCCATTAAGATATATCCCCCATCTAGTCTTGTTTAACCATGGTGAAGTATCATCCGCGTGGTAGTGGTAGGGGTGGAAGCGAAAGACTGCATTATCAGGTTTAGTTGGAGGGGCTAGATAGGAAGAAACATGATTTTATGGCCAGGGTTGGTATTTAGGATATATTTCACTCTAGTTGGTGCAGGCATCCTTATAGAGTACCAAGCGCTCCTATTGCTCAAGGGGTTGGTTAGGTTGACTTGGTATATTAATTATTATATTGCTGGCTATATCAAGCTAGTACAAGCACGAGTGGCACAGGCTACTTGGTAAGATATTAGCATGAGGGCTAGAAAAGCCATCTAAATATTCAGGGGTCCTAAATTGTATTGCTAACAAGGAGTATAATAAATTAGGAGGATCATGCAAAGGCAGGGTAGTGGCTAGACCATCCTGGACTATCTAGTACTATACTAGATTGGGCTGGATTAGCCAGGTCTAAGCTTTACAGGAAGCAAATATAAATAGACAGCTATCTACATGGTGGTACTCTGTCTAGTGCCTGTAGATTGCCCCTTCTGCTCAGGTATAGTAGGGATAGTAGCCATAGACTTGGATATCAAACACAATCAGTTTAGGAATAACTGGAGATTAATCAGGTAATACGCGAAAATTGGTATAATAGTCCAGGATATTATTACCACATGGAATCTATGCTAGATAGATCTCTTAACTTGCATGGTCTTTAATCCTATGGTAGTCTTAGAGATAACATACTAATTTTAAACCAGGAATAGCTGTTTTGCAGTTAGTGCAGATTGCTATATTATAGGCAACAAGATAAATATATAGTATGTTAGGTGGAGATATAATCCAAGCTTGGTAAAACAGGGGGGGGGGTACATGAAGTTTCCCTGGAATTTTAACCATGGCAAGTTCTCATCACATATAGGGAATCTTGTGGGCTTAGTTATTCAACCAGGCGCGAGTTAGTTAACTAACTATATTACAACCACGATTACCACGACCTGGAGATTTTAACCATGGGGAAAAGACCCGCCAATATTGATGCCCCAAGCAACTTTACCATGGTTAAAAAACCCGGGATCTTGCTAGCCATGTATACAAGCCCATATATCTAGGGCCTGGACATCAGGAGTAGCCATAAGTAATACCTGGAGTAGCTATAGAAAGTAATCAAGTAGGAGACCTGCACAAGGCTTGGAATAGTGCTGACTGTGTCCAGCTACTAGGACATTACCATTAGGATCAGCCAGTGGTTTTTGCAGCCATCCAGCAGGTTTACGAGCAGTACCTAGTATTTTTACCATAGTTAAAATCTACAAGCATATACTAAAACCCTAATTAGTCCTATTAGTATATCCACATTTTCCAGGATTAGGCAGACTCTTTATTGCTAGCCATAGAATTTCTACTATAGTTAAAATACCCATGAATATGCTTGGCAACTAATACTAGTAGCTTGAAAGTTAACCTATTAGGTTATTATTATTTAGCATTTATACCTATCAACAAGCATTGTCTCTTATATATCAATTATTGAAGTTATATTGTTTAATTAACCACTATTTTTAGCAAACCTCCTTCTAATAAATATGTATATAATATAGCTACTTATAGGTTAGTTACATCTATCTATATGAGTATCTCTACTTTATCTAATATACCCAACCTATTCTGGGATTAGCGTGC